>NC_092814.1:230910300-230937800 GCF_023375885.2 Dermacentor andersoni
CGCAGGGGGGCCATAACCGAGCAAGCGTGATATTTCTGCAAAAGAATTGCACACTTGTAGGCCTTATTACTCCTGAAGGCAAATGGTTTGAGTTTGATTAATTATACCTACTAAGGCTGAGTGTACTCTCTCAAACGCTCGGATCGAGAAACCTACTGCCGAGCTGTGCACCTATGAACGCCGAGAGAGAGGCTAAATTTAATTAGTTCCGCTTGCGTTATGCGAGGCGCAACAACGGTGCCATCAGTATACGTGACATAAGCATGATCGCGTAATTACTCCTTTCCTCTACACAACGATACCAAAATAAGATGCGCGGCTAGCACGGTTGCAACGATATAAGCGATAATGCTATGACATGTTTTCGTTGCATGCGGTACCCCCTCGGGACCCCCTCGGGTCGATTTAAAAACAATTGACGTAAAAAAAAAAAGAAAAATCAGAAAGACAGAGAAAGAAAACTTGTATAGTAAAATTAGGAGAGACATGTTAGTGTAGAAAGTTGGACGGACGCGTAGGCCGCCTTACCTAAATCAAGACGACAAGAAACATATTTGCATCGTTCGCGAAGGACATCAGCCCTTTCGCCGGCGTTTCAAGCATTTCAAGTGAAAAGAAAACTCGTGGCGAACAATGCGGGCCCGCTGTATTTGCTGTGGTGGCTACGGCCGAATACCTGCTGGTGTGTAAATGCTCCGGATTGATCGCGTCGAGAGAACTTTTGAGGGAAGTTCTGGTACAATAATAAATATACGGACTTATGTAAAACTCAAGCCGCCGAAGTGAGTGATGGAGCGTCCATGCCTTGTTTCAGAATGCCGTACCTTTACGAAACAGGCATCGATGACGTTTTGTAACTATTTGTCTACGTTCTTTATTTATGCCTCATTCTACTTCGTTTGTACAGTACCTCATGCCATCCATTTAATTTTTGAGCCTATAGCAAACCTCTCCCATGACCCTCCGCGGTGGCGTAGTGGCTTTGGCTTTGTGCTGCTTGGTTTTGGCGCGTAAAACCTCGGAATCGAATTTTTTTAGAAACTTTTCCCACGACAGATCAACCACAGTACACGCTAAATAACTGTGATGAGCATTATCATAAACGCCATCCCGCCACCAAAGCACGTATGCGGGAGGAAAGTGGGTGGGCGTGTTTTCGTACACAGGGATACCCGGGTGTTTCTTTTTTTTAATTCTGTACAAAATTTTTAAAACTCACCTGTGGCAGATCACACAGTTACAATCCATGAACTGAATTATAATCAAATAGAGGGACATTATGTATGCTTGCACGAGAAAACAAGATGCGGAATCGACTAACTAACGACATTGCACTAATAAACCTTTAACTAAATACTTTACGGCACATACTGCAATTTATGAATTGGAGCCGCTGAGTGCGCAAGACGTATCCCTTCGAATGAATTCTTAGAATGACACCAGTTTCTAGTGCCACAAATTCCGAGAGCCCCGCTGGCTCTCGGCATGTTTTTTTTCCGGTGGCAGGCGCCAATCCAAGCTTGAAAATGTCCTGAAAATGTTGTGGACCGGACGAGGATCCAAACTTACGTCCGTCAGATTACAAGCCCGGTGTTCTGTATATATATATATATATATATATATATATATATATATATGTGTGTGTGTGTGTGTGTGTGTGTGTGTGCGTGTGTGTGTGTGTGTGTGTGTGTGTGTGTGTGTGTGTGTGTGTGTGCGTGTGTGTGTGTGTGTGTGTAACCACCTGGGATTCTTTAATGTGCACCGTAATCAAAGTACACAAGGTAGGTCTTCTTTTTTCGCCCCGTCGAACGTGGATACCGCAAATCGAACCAACGATGTCGCGCTCAGTGCAAGAACACCATAGCCACTGAGCCACCGCGGCGAGTAGCTAGCATATACGACACGCTGCTGTCGCATCCATGCGTAGAGTCGCCCCAAGCGTTACGTGCTGCGTAGATATTTGTTTCAACACAGTTTCTTCGTTTCTTCTTAATGCACTTTGTTTGTTTGTTAGGGAGCAGTACAGTGAATAGCACTAGCACAGGGCAATGACATTGGCGGTTTCTTTTCGCCAGTGACTTGACAGAGCGAGCCCTTATATGTTCTCGGGCTGTTGTGTTCCACTCAGGCTTCTTAGAAAAGCTTCTTGGAAAAGATAGCGACGCCGAGAAGTTCCCACAACGAGAGTGGTACGGGAGCGTATCGAGGGACACTAAAAAAGAGAATGAGCGCCTTTCCGCGGTGCTTTCCGACGGGAGCGGAGGACCACAAAGGGCAGGGGAAAGTGGCCGCGAGCGGGAATAGTCTTGAGGCAATGGTCTGCGTTTAGGGGCCGACAACCATCTTGCCTCTTTCTTTTGATAGTCATTCTTTCTTTCTGCGGGGACTGCTACTGCTACCACGTTTGCAGTTGGAACTAGAGACATTGAATAACAGTAGGCTTTTCTTCGCACCGCGCGACCTGTCCACAAGTAAACATGCCAACTCCACCTCTACTGCGTGAAGGCTGATTGTTGGGTACACAGTCATTCGGGTCTGCAAAGCCGCCTGGTGCGGAAAATGTTGCCTCGAGAGGCAGCGAGTTCCTGCTTTCGAGGCGTCCATAAAGCATATCTGAACAGGCCTCGCCTATACAATAGATCCGCGCCCCTTTCCTCGGGCGCTCCTCAAAGCGCGCGTGTCTGTCTTTCCTTCGATCTGCTTTTGCTACCTCTCATTTTCTCCTTCCACACACACACACGCACGCACATGTGTGTGAATGAGAAGAAAGGAAACCGAGGGGGCCGATCTTTATTAGCCATATCATAAAAAGCTAACAAGACACCAAGGACAGCATAGGGGAAATTAGTTGTAATTATTAATTCAATTAAGGGAACGATAAATTAATGGAAATGAAAGCGGATGAAAAAGAACAACAGGTCGCCGGTGGGATACGAGCTCAGACCCTCGCATTACGCGTGCGATGTTCTTACCAATCCGCCTTTTTCACGGCGCGAAGGCGCATACGCCCTGCCATAGCGGATTAGTCGCGAAACGTTTTGGGAGGGACGCGCATACGGTCACGCGGCCTGATTTCGAAATTCTACAAAAAAAAAAAAGCGCTCAGACAGGCACTGCTGCGAACACTCGTGCCGTGTACAGCGGTGTAATTCCACTGGTAGCTCGACGTCGGTGCACTGCCGAAAACATGCGTAGCGTAAGACTACAACTCAACTCCAAAGCAGAAAGCATCCAGGGCTCCGACCGGACTATTGAGTGGTCCGGACTGCACTGTAAGCCACGTAGTTGCCGCCTATCACTGGTGCCTAGCAAACTTAACTAAAACCTCCTGTGTTACACTTGGGCGACACTTAAAGACATCACATTGCTGAAGAAGTCTTCTTCCAGCGCCGGGCCTCACTTGCTGGCACTGACAGCATGTGCCTAACTTCACGCACTCGTTTAAGTCGCGATAACACTGGTTCGATGCGAGATCGACATGACGCTCACGCCAACGATTGGCCGACTATTCAGCCCACTGTGTCGCTGAGACCATTTTATCATACCAGGCCGAAAACCGCTGAGAGCGAGTAGTCATATACTGCGATGGACTTTTTCTCGACGGCACCGATAAAATCATCGTGCTCACCATCGTTCGACCGAACCGACCGCGCAATCGGCCGTCGAACCGACAACGCGATAGCCGCAGCGCCTTCGCTTGTATATATAATTTATCCTGCTCAAAATGAGTCAAGCCATACCTACGAAGTTGAAATACACAAGCTTCAGCCCTCCCAAGTCGTGCACATGAAGCTTGAGCCAATGTTGATCCTGTTCAGCGAAGGTGAACAGGACCACGATTGATTCAGCTGACGGCATTGAGTTCATGCACCCGCTAGCGGAGGACCTGAACAGAAAAGTAAGCAAGTAAGGACAAAGGAAACTGCTTTCATAGTTCAGTTCTGGCCTTAGCAATTTGAAATCAACTACTCTTGAGTTCGCCCACGTGTCACAGTAAGTGGCAAGCGGTGACAGCGCTGTGCCAACTCTGTACGTCACCCCTCCCGAAGGCTCCCGGTCGCATTCGACACGTAGGTGGGTGGGTCTTTACGTGTTGATGTGCTGAGGCATTTCTTAATTCCAGAGATGCACTGTTTACCTCTCCGTCAAACGGGAAACAAGAGATGTTCGGTGAAGCAGCGTAAACAACTGGCTCGCTCAGTTATACCTATACTGTGTCAACGAAGGCATTCGCGCTTTCGCGAGAGAACAACACGGCCTATAAATGAGCGCTCATGCAACCACACTTTTCTCTAATAACGCTTTATGGCATGCACAAAAGCGAGAATCACTAAGCGCTAAAATAAAAGCGAGAATTAATAATAAATTAACAGTCCGTAACATACTGTGTATCCGGATCACAGTTGCGGTTGTTTAAGTCACTCGACCACTCATATTGACTCGCCTCACTTTGGGACAACGCGGCTCGTATGCGCCGATATGTATGTTTTGCTACGTTCCCACATTATTTCATATCAGTGATACACCTTTTCCCCAGTATTTGACGCTAACAACGATCTGTGGTTGTAATTGTTGTAAAGAAGTGCACTGCTTCGGTAAACGCGACGCGGAAGGCTGCGCTTGAAGACTTATTGAAATTAGAAATGTCAAATGAATGTGTAAAAAGAGTATAAAAAGCGATGTGCAAGTGCAGAAATCAGCGACAAGAAGCTCCAAGGCAGCCGCGTCGGCTGGCGGAACTGAGTGTGCCTTTATCGGCCGCACTGTTAGCATAGCAGCGCACTCGGGCCTGTTCACCCAGTAGTCGGTGAGTGCTACATGGCTTCCAGGGAACGACACGCTGCCCCGGAGGAGCCAGTAATAATTATTCGCGATACACAAAACGCACAACCGGCATGCGCTCAACATGGGCACAGGTACAGAAATCAACCGGCGAAAGCCCCGGAACCCTTCCAAAACGTTTCCAGAGGCGTGCGGCAGAGGGCAGCACAGGAAAATGAAGAAAAGGCGGATTGAGCTACTGCGCCGCCGTTTTCCCATCCACTTTCTGGGCTATTTATGTTTATCTACTAGAACTACCCCCGTGTGTATGTTAGCCAGCGCCACCACTCACAAGCCTTGGCGGCGGATGTGGAACATCCTTTCTACCGCACGCGTCACGTCAGCGTGAATTTTTTAGCAGAAGGCAACTGGTCGATAAATCACACATGCTACCTGAAGGTATCAAAGCTGCCGGATTTGAGACCCTCGCTATGTATTGAACGAGAAGAAAGAAAACCGAGGGGCCCGATTTTTTATTAGTCATAGCATAAGAAGCCAACAAAGACAACATAGGGGAACTTACTTGTACTAACTAAATGAATGAAAGAAATGATAAATTAATGGAAATGAAAATGGATGAAGAAGCAGCTCGCCGAAGATGGGGTACGAACCCAGGTCCTTGCACACATAGGCGATTTTGTTGTTTGTAAACGGGGATCCTGACAAGCTTCAGGTTTTTCAGAAATAGAGCGCGCAAGAAAGACAATGGCGAGCGCCGCAGTTGTGCGGCAAAAGAGAACTCCGCAGATTCTCAAGAGATTTCGTCTGCATGTAATCACAAATATATAAATCAATTTTGCCGTAGAATACACGGAAGTATATGTACGTACATCTGTGCTTGAGACATGACAAAGGTTTCTTTTATTCGAAAACGGGGCGTCTCTATACTGACTAATCCAACGCCATGTGAATGGTTCGGCCCGAAATTTTTACGCTACAGCTGTTCGCAAGAGCAGGTGCAGCCAATCGTGATTGTTAAACGTATAGTTAGCAGACACGGCCCGACCAATGGCCAATAGCACTTAGGAACAGAAAGCTTTGTGAATTCGGCCCCTAATCTAGACGTTGGACAGTATCGGATAAAACCTTGTAGAAATTGGCAAACAATATTGCCGTGTGAATGAACGGGAACATGAATAGTAAACAGCAGTGGCATTAGCGGCAACTCACACTACTCTTGACGTATATTATGTAATGAATGAAACAAATTTTTTATGCATTTTGTTTCACTCTGTAATTAACGCTGCAAATTGATTCGAGTAATTTGTTTGTAATATGCCTATGCACGCAGTGTCACAGAAGTGGAGTATGTTAACTTCACGCAGACGTATGCAGCAGAGTGGAACGCCCGTATAGTTACGGCACGGAGGGGGCGTTCATTTTTACCCTCCTTAGCTAAGAGAGCATACGTACATACAGCAGCGGTTCGATCGCTGACCGCATACATCAGCATTTGTTGTCTTCTATTAACGTCCACAAAAGTCACTTACTCTCGATCGCATCTGCCATATTTGATGTCGGTAAAGCTTCATGATTACAGTTCTGGTTTTCGAAGTCAATTTTGAACCAGATGCATGGTTCACCTCGACAGTCAGCTAAAGCATGTTTATGGTACAGTGACACACGTGATCACAATGTAACATATGTTTAATAAATGGGATAGCTGCCGGTGACTCTACAGGACACCCGACAACGCGCCAGTAGTACCCTGAGAATGTCGTGTCGAACAGGGAAGCAGATAGATCTATCTATCTATCTATCTATCTATCTATCTATCTATCTATCTATCTATCTATCTATCTATCTATCTATCTATCTATCTATCTATCTATCTATCTATCTATCTATCTATCTATCTATCTATCTATCTATCTATCTATCTATCTATCTATCTATCTATCTATCTATCTATCTATCTATCTATCTATCTATCTATCTATCTATCTCCATTAACGTCACAAAGATTATATAATTATCTTTCTTTCACGCGCATCTATGGTAAAACAGACGCTTTTAACTCATCTGCCCTTCACCGTGTCATCTGATTGTGGAACGACCTTCCCGATATCCTGGTAGCTGAAGCTAACAAAGAAAAATTCCGTCACAACACAAACACGCATTTCTTACTTTAATTAACTTATTGTCTGCATTTTTTGTCTTTTTTTCTGAGAATTTTCGACTTTTTGTACACTTGATTCTTCATGTATCATTATTAACGAAGTGTCCTTATGATTTGAATAATTGTATGCTCTCTATACCATGTAAAATTTTGAAGCTCTCCTTACCGAATACCCATTCTTCGGGCCTGTGAGGTATTTTGAATGAATGAATGAATAAATAAATAAATAAATAAATAAATAAATAAATAAATAAATAAATACGCCACCTACCATGTACACATACATCATTCCAGGGTGTCCAAACGAAACGAAACACTGAACCGAAAGCCAGAGCTGAACCGTTATTTTCAGCTGAACCGGAACCAAACTGAACCGACATTTTTTCCGCCACCTTAGAATCGAGTCCGTACTTTTCGCAGGCACGGTTACGAACGGCGCTTCGACTACAGGTCCTGCCCAGGGTCGTTGTCGCTGAAATTCTACGGAAGCAGACGACGCCTTTTACATCAATTCGGCGCAGCACGTGGTGTGTCGCCTCGGGAATAGTCATGTGGCTCTCCACAGTTATCTCCTTGGCTCACTGAACTGTACGCATGATCAAATGTACACAGTGCGCAGAGTCGGCGCGCGCTGCGTAGTGTTACGTTTCGCCTACAACGCGCGGTAATGCCGGCGCGGATGCAACGGACGCCGGGGCTTCGTTCAAAGCGGCGGACATTTTGGCCCGTGCGACGCCGCCGCAACGCCTCCCCGCCAAGCGTGTCCAGGCGTGTTTCAGTGCCACGTGTCTTCGTGTGTGCGTGTGTGTGTGTGTGCCCTCGCTTGTCAAAGCGCGGCAGCCGGGGAGCGGAGTTCCCCAAATGAGGAGCCAGGAGGTCTCTCGGCTCAACCGTGCGCGCCGTCGTGTGGGCGGGTTGGCGATGCGTCACTGCACTCGGTTCGCCATGTCTCTCGGCTCGACCGTGCGCGCCGTCGTGGGCTCATGCTCCGCCGTCGCGTGGGCTCTTCCCGTGACCTTCCCTTTTGGACCGCGACGCCGAGAGTATAAGAGCAGCTGCCCCCGGACGCCAGGAGAGAGGCTCCGATTTGTACTGTTGAGTTACGTGCTCTCCCGTCTCTCCACTTCGGTCGACCTGACCGGCCGCTCTTTTGCTATGTTAGAATAAACAAGTTGTTCTGTTACCAGTCTTCTCTTGCTTTGCCGGGACCTTCGGATGCTTCCAGTGCCCCAGGCCGCCAGGCCAACGCTACCCTTGGGGCTTGCGACCCATTGGCAATAACGGGCGTCAGCACCGAGACCCCAACAACTCGTGCCAGCGGTGCGATTACTACAGTAGACAGGCCGTCGCTGACGCTTCGTCGTAATGGAGGATACTGCTTGTGCTCAGGGCATCTGCTGCGTTCAGGAACAGTAGGGAACCGGTTGTGCTGTCCGATATGCGTGTTGCAGTTTGTATTGTACCTTCAGTGACTGGTGTTACTTCTGGAGCACAATTGTGGCTTCGTGGAAATTTTCCACGCCAAAGCGCAGACAGCGACAACTTAATGAAGTAAGAGAGAGAGACAGTGAACTTTGTTTCATGCTGCTCACCTGTTGTTACAAAGGTATGGATTTATTTACATGATGAAGCTAGATGCCGTGACGTAGTATGACGTGATGCAACAAAAATTAAGAGACATCTGCTACGATAACATTCGAGAATTTTCGTATCATTGTGGGCTCTCTTTATAGCGTTCAGATGACATAGTTTTTTTGTTTGTGAAGCATTTTGCGCCAGAGAACTGAACGTGACACCAAGATCACATTCAGTGGGAAAAAGGGACCATGCTAGGGAATATATGCGGGGACCTTTTAACGTTCCTGGCTTAATTATGAGTTTTGCAAATAGTTATTGAACCCTCCTTTTCTCCATATTTTCACGTGTTATGCAAGGCTCGTAGTAGGTTGAGTAGGCTGAGCTGAGCTATGCTCAAGGCTCAAACAGGACCCTGCACGGAACGCCGTCATGTTAACGCACTCGAGACCTGCACTTCAACGACTCTTCCGTGTGATACTCCTTAAGAAATTGTGTCGGAAGTCACTGGCTTTAATTAAGTATTTGAGAAGCAAAGAATATCATATTGTCTCCCACTGTATGTGTTCCCATGTCGGTATTCCTGGGAATGAAAGAGCTGACATTATTGAGAAGAAGAAGCGCTTCAAGGCCACCAATAGGCAGAGAACCGATCCGCCACTGGCTCCCAAAGGATGTAATTCGCAGCCACTTTAAGCATCGGCCTGTAATCCAGCATGAGCGTTCAAAACTGGGAGAGTTATATCTCTCCTTCATGCAAAGAATGTAAAGAAATTGACGACGTGGGAAAACTTCATTTGGTTCTGCCGGTGCTTCGATGTCGAAAGGAAGGCGCTACTTGACAACCTACAAATAAGAGGCGTTCCGACCGACCATACTTTGCCGATTGGGGCTTGCTGGACCGACCGACCGACCGACCGACCGACCGACCGACCGACCGACCGACCGACCGACCGACCGACCGACCGACCGACCGACCGACCGACCGACCGACCGACCGACCGACCGACCGACCGACCGACCGACCGACCGACCGACCGACCGACCGACCGACCGACCGACCGACCGACCGACCGACCGACCGACCGACCGACCGACCGACCGACCGACCGACCGACCGACCGACCGACCGACCGACCGACCGACCGACCGACCGACCGACCGACCGACCGACCGACCGACCGACCGACCGACCGACCGACCGACCGACCGACCGACCGACCGACCGACCGACCGACCGACCGACCGACCGACCGACCGACCGACCGACCGACCGACCGACCGACCGACCGACCGACCGACCGACCGACCGACCGACCGACCGACCGACCGACCGACCGACCGACCGACCGACCGACCGACCGACCGACCGACCGACCGACCGACCGACCGACCGACCGACCGACCGACCGACCGACCGACCGACCGACCGACCGACCGACCGACCGACCGACCGACCGACCGACCGACCGACCGACCGACCGACCGACCGACCGACCGACCGACCGACCGACCGACCGACCGACCGACCGACCGACCGACCGACCGACCGACCGACCGACCGACCGACCGACCGACCGACCGACCGACCGACCGACCGACCGACCGACCGACCGACCGACCGACCGACCGACCGACCATACTTTGCCGACTGGGGCTTGGTGGACCGACCGACGGACCGACCGTGGCTTGGGAAAGCAATTTTGCTTTCTGCATCAGAATTAACGTGAGTGCAGCCTGTTACTGTTAGGGCAGCGAGGAAACAACCGAACACGTCCTTTTTTGTTATCGTCGCTACAGCACCCATGCACAGACAGTCGCTCGCGACAATATTGGCACGCCTCGACGGCCGGTCGCTTTCTGAGCAGACTGTCTTGGAATGCCGGTCCTCGCACCAGGATGCGACGAAGGTGTTGCTGAAGTTACTCCGTTCAAGTTGAAGGACTTTAACATTCACGCGTTTTTTGTGTGCGTGCGTGTGTGTGCGTGTGTGTGCATATGTGTGTGTTTGTTTTTTTCTTTCTGTACGTCTGCGTTTTCATTTTTCTGTCTCCACTTACCCTTTCCTCTTTACATGGTAGCAAACTGGATGTTTGTCTTGCAATTAACCTCTCTGCCCTTCGCATTTGATTCCTCTCGCTCCGACATATATCATCTATGAAACGGTGGACGGCAAATGTTATCTTTATAGGAGGGAAAAACGAGACCACGGATGTTTTTGCTGGCCCGTGTTTATGGAAGAATAGCCGTTCAGAAGAAAGCCATAAAGGAAAGGACTCAGCCTCAGTAAAGCACTGCGGCTCCCTTGGCGAATCTTGCAAATACCACTGTTCACACCCCTTACGTCTTAAATGGTACTGCTGCATATGTCAGTTCTTGCAACTGATAACATCATTTGTTCGTATATAAATGTAGGCATTTTTCACTAGTAATGACAGGAAAATTGTCAATAGTTGCGCACAACTGGAGTGCAAAATCTAGTGCTTTCGCAGCTGCACTGGATTGACCGGTTGGAGCTTTGGTCTGAATTTATGCCATCAAGCGGTATTCCACACAGTCCGATGTACTACCGCAATACACAGCCACCGCCTCCATAAGCCGAAAAGGAGCCATTTGCGAAACGCTGAGCGGTAGAGCGAGCACGAGACCTGCATCAACCAATCACATGTGTGATCTTCGAGGTAAAAGTACGCGATAAGATTTGGTTTAGCTCGCTTCAAGCTGCCAGAACATTGGCGGAAGCAACTAGTAAATGCGAAGGGGTGAGTGGAAGTGGGGCTTGAATAATGCATGTGGGCTCTCGGAGCTTCCACCATGTTCCAACTACAAGAACGCGGTAGAAAATGCAGCTGCTCCTCCACTAAGGAAATCAAACAGGGACCACCCTATGTAAGGATTATTTTCAAGCAAACAGCTATCTTTGGCTCTTTAGCCCGTTTTCGTGGTGGTCGGAATTTCCCCGCCGTTACATCATCATCATCATAATAATAATAATCATCATCATCATCCTGGTTACGCCCACTGCAGGGCAAAGGCCTCTCCCATACTTCGCCAACTACCCCGGTCATGTACTAATTGTGGCCATATTGTCCCTGCAACTCTCTAATCTCATCCGCCCACCTAACTTTCTGCCGCCCCCTGCTACGCTTCACGTCCCTTGGAATCCAGTCCGTAACCCTTAATGACCATCGGTTATCTTCCCTCCTCATTACATATCCTGCCCATGCCCATGTCTTTTTCTTTATTTCAACTAAGATGTCATTAACTCGCGTTTGTTCCCTCACCCAATCTGCTCTTTTCTTATCCTTTAACGTTATACCTATCATTCTTTCCATAGCTCTTTACAAAGGCACCGATAACAAGGGCACGCTCCCTCGCGCAGCCTAGTGGCGGGCGCGTTCGTCACCGAACGCCAACTATTACAACTCTTTCAGACGCACTTGCTGTCGAGCTTTGGGTAGTCTGATTGTTTAAACGGCTGGAGTGGAGCGCTCAGGAAGGACCATCTTCCTCCTCTCCGTCCTCTCCAACTGTGGCGGTTGTGAGAAGGAGCTCCGGCTGCTGGAGAGGGGGATGGCAGTCGTCTTCCAGGCCGGCGCTGGCGCCTCTGAAGACAACATACATATGACGAATCGGCTTATATGCATGGCCACCTATACTGCCACTACAATTGTGCTGGTTGACGACTCTGTTCTTTACGGAATGGTTCTTCACGGAATTACGTAATGTAACAACAAGCGCTACCTGAATGCCCTCGCTGCAGCAAATAAATAAATAAAGCAAATGGTGTTCTAGAAGCGTTTGTCTGTTCGCTTACGTTGACAGTCATCGGGAATAGTTTCAGTACACATTTTCTTTTTAAGTATTTTTCCCTTCGTCTCTTGACCGCACGTATACCCGCACTCTCGCTTTCGCCTTAATCGGCCTCTCAGCGAGGCGGCTGATAAATGAATAGAAGCATACGAAAAGAATCCTCACACAATACGACTCCTGGTTACTGGAGAAGTCCAGCGCTTTCATTCATGCATGCACTAAATATTTGCATTACATCACATTTAGGAGAGGTTGGCGTCTTTAAGTGGTGCAGGTAACTACTTTGTACATAGAACGCATACATACTAAAAATGAAAGAACAAGCCGGCACTCAACATGAAAAGCCCTTCATGCATCTATGTGAGCTGACTTTACGTTCCAGTGTATATTATGTAATGTTAGCTGTCCATGGTGCATTTGTCACCTGACTTCAAGTCAGATGTTTTAGTTCTTGTTCCCTTTATTTTGTTGCTTTGATGTACGGTATTGAAAGCGTTCAACTAGCTTATCTTAGCAGCGATAACCTACGGAGGGTGAAGGCGTGAGCATATTGGCTGCTACTGCTGCCGATTATCTCGATTGGCATCCCCTTTGAAATGGGGCGGCGACAAATAGTCACCTAGCCTGTGTGAGCTAATCAGGTTTTACTATATACATTTTCTGCAGTCTAGCATTTTACCGATCTCTCCTTGGTTGTCTCTGCAATATTTTAAACCTCTATCTCTAAATATATTGTATTGTTACCTATGCCTGTAACTAACCCGGCTCTATCGATGTCTTCCGTGTGCTTTTTCTCCAGCAATACTCCAACCATATTTTGCTTATCTCGCCCTCTGACTAGTTAATGCTCCTATCCGGTTTGACTTCCAGCGCTTCTGGAAGGTGACGTTCCCGAGGTTACTTGCTGAGTACTTGGCATTTGATTAGAAGGCACTGAGTCATCCACGGAATTTTGCTGCAGCAGATACAAGAGTCATCCTGTTGCGGATATTTGCGCCGGTACGTTTTTGTCCTCAGGCAGCCAGCTCGGGCCTCATATAGCAAGGCATCGCCGTGATGTTCTGTACAAAGTCTAAGTGCAATAACATCGTGGCCACACGCCGTTTGAAGTCCTCCGCTCATATGTTCAAGCGATGCAGACTGGCACCCTGAAGAACTTTTTACAGCTCGTTCTTTCCTTTGAGTCCATGATTACCGCCTTCCCAACGAACTTTGCTTGATAATATGGCTAGTTTTCTTCAACCTCGTGCAACCAAAAATCACCGAAAAGTGCCGTTTATAATGCAATGGAACTGCGCTGGGATTATAAGTCGATTAGCAGAACCGAAATTATTTTTGAAAGAAACTTGTGTTCCAGTATTGGCCCTCTCGGAGGCTGGCCTACCAAGGGGGAGATCTTTGACTGGATATGTTGCGCACAAGAAATGCAGCATAAAGTCATTTCCCACAGGAAGTGCCGCCCTTTACATACGAAGAGAGATTCCTCATGTGGCTGTGAACGTCACCGATCTTTGCACCGATAGTATTGAGGTAGTGGCTGTGAAGATACGGCTCGGCTTCCGAACTCTTTCTGTTGCATCCGTATACGTGTCTCCGCGGAAGAAGGTAGCAATGGATTTGTTTCTCCAGCAGCTTTGTGACCATTGCCCAGCGCCCCGAATTATCTGCGGTGACTTCAACGCCCATCACTCGGTCTGGGGTGACAGGAACACAGACTCCCGCGGACGCAAACTGGTAGAAGTTATCGACAGTTTGGACCTGTGCGTGGCCAATGACGGAAGTCCCACTTTCTTCCGGCCTCCAGCCTCAGCCACATCTATAGACCTAACTCTGCATTCACCTGACGTCCGTGTGAAGTGGTCAACTGACCGCACGGGAAGTGATCACTATCCAATTTTAGTGTTTACTGCCGACTTCCATACGCGCGGCACTAAAATGAGCCATGTTGTTAATTGGGACAAATACAGGGAGCAACTTCCAAGTGTTTCTGCAGATGTGATAGACAGAATGGTTTATGGTAAGATGGCTGCTACCACGGCGGTCAAGTTGCCTAATCATTTTCCGACTCCGGATTTAAAACTCAGGAACCTTTGTGCAGCGCGCAGAAGGGCGGAGTGACAACTGATGCGGAAGAAGGACGACAGATCCTTGAAGACGACCTTCAACAGGCTTAACTCTGCCATTCGTCGCCATACAAACAAGCTCTGTAGGTCGCAGTGGGCGTCCTTCTGCGCCAGCTTGTCTGTTTTTTTCACCGATGACGAGAATTTGGCGAGTCATTGGTAGCCTTGCTGGTGATTCTCGTCCTAGTAAGCCTTTCGAAGCGCTTGCATTGCTCAAGCAGAAACCTCTCGCTTGCTTGGCAGAGGAATTTGCAGATGCATTTGTACGTGCAAGCTCAGGAATTCATCCATGTGCTCGGCCTGCAACATCTACGTCTGTTATGGACGCCCCGTTCACACTTCGAGAGCTACAGACAGCACTCAGCAGCCTGCGGCGTCGATGTGCACCAGGTCCTGACGGCATTACCAACTAGATGATGCAGAACCTACCTCTAGAACACCGGAAGATGCTCCTAAGCTTTCTCAATCGAGTATGGGAGACTGGCGACGTTCCTCCTTCATGGAAGGTGGCTTGTGTTGTCCCAGTGCTGAAACCCGCCAAAGAAATGACAGACTTGGCCTCGTATCGTCCTGTATCATTGACGTCGTGTGTGGCTAAGCTCATGGAGAAGCTGGCAAGTAAGCGCTTATCATGGTGGCCCGAAGATAGAAGGGCTCTGCCAACATGCATGACTGGATTCCGCACAGGTTTAAGAGCGCAAGATAGCGTCTTGGACTTGATAAGCCACATTGAACATTAAAGAGCTTTCGGCCTCTCAACACTAGCTATTTTCCTAGACGTATCAAAGGCTTATGATAGCGTCCTTCAGAGTTCAATACTAAATAGCTTGATGGACATAGGCGTGCAGGGCTATCTTCTGCGATTCATTCACTCACTTATCAGTGATCGTAAAATTCAAGTGCGGTTAGGAAGTACCATAAGCACCGAAAGGGCGGTATCGCGAGGTGTACCTCAGGGAAGTGTTCTTTCCCCGACGCTGTTTAATGTTGTAATGGCTGGTCTTCCCGCTGAAGTGCAAAAACATTGCAGGCATATCCATATGTCGATATATGCGGACGACATTTGTATTTGGTTAAGCGGATATCAACACAAGCGTTTAGCTCTGATAGCTCGACAGGCATTACTTTCAGTTCAAAATTACCTTCAAGGTGTAGAGTTGACTCTCTCGGTGGAAAAATCTGGCTTCATCATGTTTCCAGGTAGAGGAAGACGGTATGCGCGGCTGAAGTTAGACCTTGATCAATCTTGCCTTCGTCAATTGAAGCACAAGCGCTTTTTGGGCGTCGTTATTGACTACCGTCTACAGTGGCGACGAGCTGTGGACTCTATTGTGACATCACTATCTCCGCGTCTCAATGTGATCCGTAGAGTTGCAAGTGAGCAATGGGGAAATCACCCTTCTTCAATGATCAGGCTGCACGATGCACTAGTGACGAGTCGAATAATGTACCAGCTCCCTTTAATTTCCCCCTCACTATCGCAGCTGGAACGACTTGAGGTTTTGCACAGAAAGGGCCTAAGGAGGGCTCTTGGCGTTCCGCAGACTGCTCCTAACAATGCAGTACTTTATGAGTCTCTATCGAGACCTCTTAGCCTAGTCGCTTCACAAAGGTTATTGATGCAAATTGGCCGCCCCAAACAGACGATAGCCGGTCGAGCCCTTCTACAGAGCCTTCGAAAGAGATCCGAGTCCCGAGCGTACTTGGCCCTTAATACTCTTGGTTACCTGGGTCTTGACGCTAGAGGTCGAACTAAGAGGTTGAAACCACCTTGGTCTTTCGCGAGCCTCGATTGTTCGTTGACAATTCCTCACGTTCGTGCTAAGCGGAGTTCTCATTTGGCGGCAACGCGTTCGCTCGTACTGGAACATCTTGAAACTGAATATGCACGTCATCTTCAAATTTTTACTGATGGCTCTGTGGACAAGGTCAGAGGATCTAGTGCAGCTGCTTTTCACATTCCCTCTTTGAAGTATGATTGGTCGGTTCGCTTCACAGCAGTCGTGTCCTCCACGACGGCCGAAAGCGTTGCCATTGAGGCAGCTCTAAAGAAGCTACGGTTTTGTACGCCTCAACCCGTTGTCATTCTTACAGATTCGAAATCCGCCCTTCAAAGGTTAGAGCATGGGTTCTCTACTGATGCTTTATGTCTAAGCTCCCTACGCTCGGTGCACAATCTCCATATCAAAGGCTCCATATCATGGGCAACGAGATGGCGGACAGCCTCGCCCATAGAGCGCTATCTGGGAATCCTTTGAGAAAAGTGCCTCAAGAGGACAAGAGACTCTTCAGAGAAGCGGTGTCGTGCAACTTCAGCTCTTTGTGGAGCTCACCTCACAAGCCATGTGTGACTAAGGGTCTCAAGAGAAACCAAGCCACTTTACTGCTCCGCATTCGCACGGGCTCTGCTCGTACCCCTGCGTGGATGTGTAAGACTGGCCTGGCGTTGTCTCCATTATGTTCAACGTGTGGTGTGTGCGGTGACATAGAACATTACCTTATGTGCTGTACTCTGTATAACGCGGAAAGGAGCGTGTTATTCGGGTCCCTCAAAAAGACAGGAATTCCTCACAGTTCTCTTCAGGACATTGTTTTCCCACGCAGGAACCAGTTCGAAAGGAAGGAGGTTTCTCGCCTTTTTTAAATTACCTGCAGGACACGGATTTGGCCTCCACATGGTGAGTTTAGGAGTGACTATGTGTAGTTGTGAGGTCTGTGTCTGATTTATATGATTTATGTATTTTAAGTGTCGCTACGGTGGAGCAATAGCCGGCAGTTACTGCAAGGCTAATCCCACCAGTAGCCTACAACCACTCAACTCAACTCAACTCAACTCAACTCAACGCCGTATGCTGTGGGTGACAGTGAAATCTTGCGAGGGTGAGCCGAGGATGGTGGCTTGATCTTGCGCGCGCATGGTACGAAAGCAGGGAGAAAGCTTGCTGTCTTCCATCGCACACAATGCACTGGGGGGACGAGGATGGGGGGCTTCTCCGGCGGCGACTGCGTATGGCGCGGCTGAGTGCGGCCGCGCGGGCCCTATCTTGAAAGCGATCCGTGATGGGTACAGAGTCTAGGTTCGCTGACGGCTGATAGTTTCGTCTGTGCTTTGTTCTCGCCGCTTAGTTCGCGTTGAAGCGAGAGGCAGCATGACGGTCAGTTCGCACGCTGCTGCCGCTCTTACGCCAGCATTTTGACAGCGAGTGTCTGCGGTCGTAGAGTGAGATGTGGTTATGTTTGCTTGTGCGCGCGTGGCACCATGCTTGTTAATCTTGTTAGTGAGCGAATGTTTACAAGTTTCCACAGCCAATAAAACTACTATCCTTGCTTTCTATAGTTGTTTAACAATTTGCTATCGCAATCGATGCTTCACCTTTCGGGCGAAACTGTGACTTTTTTCTCCTGATTTCTTTATTTCTGTATTTGTAAATCTCCGTGGACTTATTTTGTTTCCATCATTTGCATCCACATTACTGTCTCTATGCTCCTCGCTTTCTTTTTGATGACTTCGTGCTGTGCAGGGCCGCAATAATGTAGCGATTATTTATGCCGGATCCTATATCACTCTTACCATCCACCCTTCCCGATCAGCTGATCCCACTGATAACGCAGGCGCAGCGTCGTTCTGACCACTGGCCATGTGTGAGAAGCACGGAAAGGAATAGCATCGGGAAAGCATCGCAACAAAATTGCGGCCCGGGTTAGCTCTACGGAGCTTTCATACGTACACGCACTCAAGCGCAGGGCGTAGGCGTGTGTTTGAACGCTCCCTAGTTGGCACTAATGGGGGCTAAGTAGCACTAGGGTACGTGCCTGAATGCGTCCTTCCTCTCCCGCTCCGTGCAGGGTGGCGACATTATTTGAAGGGGTCGATGCCGACAAATCCACTGGGAAAGCAGTTTTCTCGGGAGGCTGCGCCATTTTTCATCTCACCTACGACGGCCGCCGTACATGTGAGTGGTTAGCAGCTGTCGCACGCCAATTGCCAGTCGTGTTGTGGCTTTTGCAAAATGACTGCGTGCTCCGTCCCGCAGTGCTCTAATAATCCTACAAATAGCTGGCGATTGTTTTAATTTCCGAGAGATCGAAAAAGAAGACTTGTATGGACGGTGAAGATTAAATGGGACACGTGGCAACCAACGAACGCATCGTGTGTTGCAATGTGAGTATACTACATGTCTGCATTCTTTTAACTGGTTTGTTATCACAAAGTAAAGTTGATAGCTTGTTCGTGCTCGTGTTGACCGCGCGACATTGCAAAAAATCGTCGGACTTGTGCAACCTTGCGGAATCATATCCAAGTTTCAGCGAGGCTGTTAGCGTTGATAGACACTTGCAAACCCCTTTTCATTTCCAAATGCATTGTATTCCTTCCAAATTATCTAAAGAGTACACACTTCAATTGCTTTAAGCGTCAAGTGTTGTAGTAAAATGTTGATATTTTCTGGCTTCCTAACTTGCCCTACAAAATTCCAATTTCGTCTGCACGTTATCAAAGGTATGCGTTCTATTCGTAGGAGCTTTGTGTCTTACAAACCTAGTTTTTCTCTCGCGATGGTTTATGAAGCCCCTAAATTGGTCCGAACAACTTTGCAATTACCGAAACTGACGTAATTTCTTACAGCGCAGGTAATTCACCCCCTCTCGTACCTATGATATTACCTTTATCGTTTCCAGAGTTACCTACAATTTCCAGCTCGCTGCGAAATTTGGTTCTTCATATATAGGTTCGGGTTTACGCTGTGCGTCTATGTACACACGTTTGTTTTTACGCGTCGTTCGTTTACTCTTGCGCGTGTCAACTTACTTTTTCGAGCGCTTATACAGTCGCGATAACAGATTCCGTGTAAAATATGAAATAAAAGGTAATTACTGGCAAAGTGCGCTGCAGCCACAGCCAGTCCTACTCTGTAGATCTCGTGGGTTTCCATGCATGATTGCTTATCACTACACAAAGCACGGAAGGTACGCGCTCGTAAACCGAGACCACCGAGCACTGTTTTGAATGCAGTGCAGATATTTCGTTTAGCTATAATGTACGACAATTACTTGGTGCTCAAAAGTACTCCGGGACGTTAATTATATACCATACACCACCGTGAGCGTGTGGTCTTTTTATTCGCCGCATATTAACATGGTGCGCTTTCTTGTAAACCTGCAGGCTCACTTAGAATAACCTAGCTTCCAGCAAAACCGCGCGGACGGCTGGAAGAAGCTGACCCCAAATGCTGTGGCAACAGTGTTTTCATTTAGAGGTTTCCTTCTTTTTCAGGCTTCCTTCTAAAAGGAATCCTGAAGAGGATAGATCATGCAGTGTGTGTTATGCAGAGATGCATTTTTGGGGTCAAGTACCAGAGAGCAAGCCTATCTATTCACTCTGAAATAATATGTTCGTGAAGGCGAACATATTTATTACACAAGCACAAAATTAATGAAAACGCTGAAGTCATGTGAAGAGCACTACAGTGACATTGTTGCTTGAACTGACATGGTTTTCAAAGTGAGGTCGCCGGTGCAGGCTGTGATCAGGCATCTCACTAGAATTCTTTTTAAGCCATGTGTGGAGGCATGCCGCCAGCACAAGGAGATTGTTGAGGACATTCTGATCGCCAGCTACGCTCACTAATGTTGCGGATACATCTGCGTGAAATTAAATTAAACTGAGTGATTGACGGCCGTGGGCACAAAACATGCTCATTAATCAGCATCCAATAAATTTGGCTCATTTAGTGGAACTATAGTCTATGTTTGTTAGTTGTTTGACGTATTATTTCCGAATAAATGACTAGGGGTGGCGGCTGCTCTGCCGCTGCATCATGCACTGTGTATCACCTCTAACATTTGAAATACGTCGTCATCATCATCATCATCATCATCATCATCATCATCATCATCATCATCATCATCAGTCTGGTTACGCCCACTGCAGGGCAAAGGCCTCTCCCATACTTCTCCCACTACCCCGGTCGTGTACTAATTGTGGCCATGTTGTCGCTGCAAACTTCTTAATTTCATCCGCCCACCTAACTTTCTGCCGCCCCCTGCTACGCTTCCCTTCCCTTGGAATCCAGTCCGTAACCCTTAATGACCATCGGTTATCTTCCCTCCTCATTACATGTCCTGCCCATGTCCATTTTCTTTCTTGATTTCAACTAAGATGTCATTAACTCGCGTTTGTTCCCTTACCCAATCTGCTCTTTTCTTACGTGAAATACGTGAAGTGAGCCAAATGTACCCTGCATGCAAACATTTTTTATTATTTAGTATTTACTTTAAAAAAATATATGCGCAGAAATTGAAGGCAGATGTGTTCTGTTTGTTGTTCACAACTGTAAAAGGAGAAAAAAAGAAGTCGATTTTTGATGCACCACCTCCAGAGACAAAGTTGCTTGAGCTGCGCCCAAGTTGAAAAAAAAAAATAAATAAATCCTTGCACGAACGTCTGCATATGTACAGAACGACCGTCACCGCGTCACACTGTACGGAGCGGCGGGCGAGGAGGACATCGAGACTCTAGTAATCTGTAGAGTTACTGTACATGCTCCAGTTAGCTCTATAACCCTATTATTCTCAGAAAGTAGCGACACTCTCCTCTTCGCCCGCACGCTTTTCTCCTCAGTTATCCTGGGATTACTCTCTCCCATGGGCTGGCGCACTGCGCACGACACACTTTTCGGGCCAGCGGATGTCGGGCGCCTCGAAAGAATGAATGCGCGCGCTTGTTGTTTCAGTCGTTAGAAGCATTATTACTCAATTAATTACCTAATGACACTGATACGACTATAGTAAACTTCCGATAGGTCGTGCTGACGAATATTTTCGAAGAAAGACTCCGAGATAAACTAGCGGAAGCGCTTTAAAATATGGTTATCGTTCAGCGGGTTGGTCTCCATGGCCGCGTCGCTTTGGCCCTCCATGGCGCGGCGGAGTATGGAATGCGGCAACTTTAAGCAGTGCAGACAATCCATGTGTTCATTTCATATGCGTGAATTTAAAAACTTACGAAAAATAAGCAAAAATATACATTATGTTTTTTTACAGTAAATCCACCTTTATAGAGGGCACCGAAAGTATTTGATCCAATACCACTACGCAAGACGCATTCTGGGCTTGGGCGAGGAGTGAATAAAGGAAACAATGCACGCGCTTGAACTTAGCTTGCGTCGCTTCACGATAAACTAACAGCATGCAACATGTATATTTTACCAGAATTAATGGGACAAATGCAATGCGCGTAGCTCGTATTTTGTCAGAAGCATCGAATAAAGCCCGTCAATTAGGCAATTATCTTTCGTGTTGCTGGCTGCTTACTGTACAGCTGATGACTACATAACATTTAGCAGTGGTTAATTGATAGTTTCGTTGTCATTCGGAACGTCACAAACTGAAGGGTGGGCGCCTACAGCATGCCTTTGAAAAATCAGGCCACATTCTCCGATTCACGCATAAGAACTTGACATTACTTGGTTTGACAGCTAGGATACCATTTCTTATGCGCATCTTATTCTTCCAGCCATTCACCGCCGGTGCTCTAGAATTTCCGATACTTAACTCTACGGAACTGTCGAGCTTCTAGGGATTCGAGTACAATTATTATTAATGAATGAAAACATGGTTCAGAGATTTGTAGGCGTGATTAATTGTTCGCGACTGGTAGGCGATTAGCAAAAAAAAAATGCTCTTGGACGTTAGCCTCGCACTAGTTATTGTGACCTGAAAGTATTTTTCTTCTAATTGGTGAACATAATTTTATGAGGTAAATGCAGCTCCCAAAAGCTTGCCAGTAAGATTGCAATGAACACGAAATTTAGCTCGCATTAAATATATACGCAATGCGCTGTGCCCAGTGAACTAAAACCATGCATGAAATTTCACTGCACTTGTTAACAGCCAGGCATGCTTTCGGCAAACGAAGCTCACCCAACTTGCAAAATGCGATGAACACGCCGCCCGCGAATGGCGACCGGAAAAAAAGTAAAAAATAGCTAAAACCGGTATCACGACATCTCCTTGGTGGGAAGGTCGGCTGATAGGGCGGTTTCGTGCGCCGCAGCCAATCAGCGCGCAGGAAGCGCAGGCGTGGCAACAGCGAGGAGGAAAGAGAGCAATACAGTGGCACGGGTGAGGGTGCGGCGGTCAAGATCTAAGAGGGTCTTGATAAGGTGAAAGCTTGATAAGGTGAAAGGTGAATATCGACATGGTTGCACAGCGCGAAAGATGAGGACTGAAGGAAGAACGCAACACAGGCGCTGACTCCAACTGATCTTTATTTGCGAAATCGTCAGAACTATATACATGAGCAAAAGTAATGAAAAAGCAACTTTTGCATTATGTCACAGATGAACCCCTATTGCATCACAGCCAGATATTTGATTTCATTTTTTCTGAGGGCATTGGACGGCATGCTGATGCAAAGGTCGTCCAGTTGCTGTATCTTGTCAGCCTTTATGATTTCACGTGTAAGCGGTTCTCGGTGTTTGGAAATTACGACGCAGGTTTCAAATTCAGGGTCACAATGACAGTCTCTGCAGTGAATGCCAAGATGACCTTGCACGGTGGTATAAACAATGTAAAAATGCTCTTTCAATCACTCATTTAAACATCTGCTTGTTTGGCCAACGTATTTCTTTCAGCAAGTCAAAGGAATCATGTAAACCACACCCAGGGCACATGCTCCAAACCGCTTCCTGTGGTTAGTATTGCAAATATTTCGTCGTGCGGCATGAGCATTCACGCGTTTACTGAGCATAGATAATTTTTACGGGGCAGAAAAAACAACTTTAACATCTGCTTTGTTGCCTATCTTCTTCAAGCTGTGCGATATCCTGTGCAAGTAAGGGACTGTATTGACAATTACGGCTCAGTTGCGTTCCAGAATGCTTCTGCTGTTTCGGTAAGCGGTTTCCTTGAGCTGCTTGTATTATATTTAAGGTCAACGTTTGCCTCATGGCATGAACACATTTACATTTAAAAAAGCAGTGTGTGCACTGGTTCACGCATATCACCAATTATAAGCGAAATTTTTCTCGCTTACCGTGACCGATTTATTCATAGCCGCCTTGATAATACCCGGGTTGTAAAACTTTTCCGTTTTGTGGACGACTTCTTGTTACTTTTTGCGTGTAAAGGTCAAGGTTTTGAGGCTGCTGTTTCAGATGCACTTTGCCTATTCAACGACTGTTTGTCGCCACTTGTCCTGACGCATGAACTACCGGTAGATGACTCGTTAAGGTTTTTAGATTTGCGACTTAGTATCTTTAGAGATCACTTGTGCTGGATGTACGAGCCCAGAGGGAACAAGCCACTTTTTTCTCATCTGTCGGCCGATTCTAAGCTGGTTAAACGGGGCATTGTAAATCTTTGCTCCACAAATGCACTAAACAAGTCTTGCTTCCACTCATTAACGCGCAGTCTCCAAGCGCAGGCCTCCGGCCTAACATATGCTGGGTACCCCGAGCTCTTGTTAGTTTCAGACGCAGAAACGATATTAAAGAAAATCAAGCTGGGAGTTAAAGCACCAGCTCACAGCGCTGCCAGTCGCGGTGCTCCCTTACTTGCACAAGATATCGCACCGCTCGAAGAAGATAGGCAGCAAAGCAGATGTTAAAGTTGTTTTTTCTGCCCTAGAAAAATTATCATTGCTCTGTAGGCGTGTGAATGCTCATGCCACATGACGAAATATTTGCAA
Source organism: Dermacentor andersoni (assembly GCF_023375885.2). Lineage (NCBI taxonomy): Eukaryota > Metazoa > Arthropoda > Arachnida > Ixodida > Ixodidae > Dermacentor > Dermacentor andersoni. Next base: position 230,934,440 of record NC_092814.1, read on the forward strand.
TACTAACCATAGGAAGCGGTTTGGAGCATGCGCCCTCGGTGTGGTTTACATGATTCCTTTGACTTGCGGAAAGAAATACGTTGGCCAAACAGGCCGATGTTTAAATGAGCGATTGAAATAGCATTTTTACAATGTTTATACCGCCGTGCAAGGTCATCTTGGCATTCACTGCAGAGACTACCATTGTGACCCTGAATTTGAAAACTGCGTCATAATTTCCAAACACCGAGAACCGCTTAGACGTGAAATCATAGAGGCTGTTACGACTTTGCACCGCTGCCACCACTATTACGACTTTGAGGTGGTCCCTTAGCGCTCGTCACCCGTTTCGTGACAGAGCGTTGGTAGCGAAGACTCCGAGTCAGGCGTCGGTGAGAATAACAAAAGGGACTTTATACACTATATACAGGTCATTATACAGGACATGATCGGATCGGCACTGGGGCCGAGAGCTCACAGCAAACGCGACTGTTCTCGCACGGCGACGTCCGGCGAAAACGCGTGACACATCTCACTCCAGTCGAGAGCGGCACTCAGCTCCCGGTGGGTCGGCGGATCCGGTTTTCCAGGCGGTCGCGTCGCGGCTTATAATGGCCCGAGAAACCATCGTCACTCAAATGGCCCAATACAGAGCCAGCACTCGACGGTCGTCCGAGAGGTCCAACCAGCGACCGCGCTGGCCACCCCGTTCAAAGTTGGCGGGCGCGGTGACCTCCCGGCAAAGGGAGGTACGGCGCCGGGCTGTCTGGCACTTGGTTGCACGTTTGCACATGTCGTTCGCCGACACTTCTCCGCAGGACACCGCTGCCTGACGGCTCAGCATCTTGACTTGTCAAAGGAGAATTAGGGCGCTGTGCCTTTCGGCGCAGCCCCGGGTTTGTCCAAAGGGCGCTCGCAGGATAAATTCTGCATCTTGTAGATTCGGAATCCGGGCTGGTGGTAATGGCACAACAAGGCTGACAAGACACAGCGGTTGGGCGACCTTTGCATCAGCATGCCGTCCATTGCCCTCACAAAAAACGAAATCAAGTATCTGGCTGTGGTGCAATAGGGTTTCATGTGTGACATACTGCAAAAGTAGTTTTTTTCATTGCTTTTGCTCATGTATATAGTCCTGGCGATTTCGCAAATAAAGATCAGTTGAAGTCAGCGCCTGTGTTGTGTTCTTACTTCAGTCCTCGTATTTTGCGCTGTGCAAACATGTCGATACTAAGAGTGTCGCTGCTTTCCAGAATAAAAGGGCTGACCACCTGTCGCCAGAAAAGACAAACGGCATTGGCAGCGAACCGCGATCGGGACGCCCTCTGCCGGGCTGTCAAACCACCAACGCATTTTAAAGCGACTGTTTCTTTGCCTAGCCCACGATGGTTTCTTGTCGGCCTGTCGGTCGGTATCTCGGCTTACATGTAGCACGGAATTGGGGCACGAAGTAGTGCCCGTTGCGCTTACGTCTGTTTTGCACAGTAAAACATTAAATGAACCACTTTAAAACCTGTACACATTATGCCAGATTATAGTATTTTCAGGGTCCTTCAATACTTTTCTTCTGGCCAGGAAACTTCGTGGGAAAGTTTCATATTGAAGCAAAAGGGGTCACGAGAGGTGCTGGCCTAAGTAGCAAGGAAACAATCTGCCGTGCTGGGCTGCGCGACTATGCAAATTTTTCACCAGAAAAGGCGCGTCTTTCACATGTATTTCAACATGTTTTGCAGACTGAACATGTAACAGGAACTTAAGGTAAAAAAGAAAAGGGTCAACCAAGTGTAGATGCTAAAGAAGACAAGGTCGACGTACATGGTGGTTCAAATGATTCAATAATTAAATGTTGATTGTGTCTCTGTATTCTGTCTCTGTCTGTCTCTTTTTCATGTTCATTATTTGCTCATTTCATATCTTATTCGTGTTGCATTACAAGCGCGATTACGTGGACCTTGTCTTCTTTAGCGTCGACACTTGGTTCGCCCATTCTTTTCCTGACCAAGATGCCAGGTGAGCTGAACCCGGAGATAGTGCAGTCTATTGTCACGTTGTGGTGATCGTGTACAGCTACAGTGGCACAACGCAAATATCGAAACTAACTGTTTATTGGGCGAACCTGCACCCAGCAACACAAGTAACACTCAGCATAATGATGGCGGCGAGCACTCTCGTCGATCATCGAAAATCTGATCTGCGGGTCAGATGCGTCGGCTATTTATAGTTGACTCATCGAACGTTTCAGCGTAATCTCTGATGCTCGCATAAGTTCTAAAATTTACAGCACTATTCGCGTCGCGCATGTAATCTGATTAGAAGAGGCTCGGCGACAACAGACAACAAATAGAATCGGCTACAACAATCGAGAATGTTCTGATAAATGCAGGCGCGTCTTGGGCCAAGCGATAACGTTTGGCATCTGTCGGTGAAAAGCGGTCACCGGAAAAAGATAAAGCAAGTCCACGCGTCACTATGATGCATTGCGGTTAATTTTCCTCTATATTGGCGCCATTTAAGACTATAGTGTTAATTTTACTTACTCTACGATTGATTATCGCTTCTTGTGGGCCCTACCGAAGCCACCTTCCAGGCACCATTGCTTCACGCGAGCCTTGCTTATTCCAAGAGAACTCGCTTCATTTCTCGAAAGTGTGCCGTGAGGTGGTTTTGCCTCAGCATGTCTATTCTTACGGTGGTGCATGCTTTACAGGAGTATAACGCAGTTAATTTTTTACTATAGGCACTGATTACGCCCGTACCGTTAAGTTTACATATTCTGCGACTGATTCTACGTTCTTGACTCGTTGAAAGCTACATTTTGATACCTCTTGTAACACGCTACGGCTACCGTCTTCCGACTACTTCCATCTGGAGGCGTGCAAGGGAAACTTTTTTTTGTGGAAGTGGTTACAAAATATCCAGATCCGGGATATGCCAAATCCATGTAAAGCTAGCTAAGACCTTGTCTCCAATAATTTGGAGTGGGATGCATTTATACTTTATTCTTTCGTTACCACGCCTAAGAAATTAATCAATTTGATCAAGTTTTTCTACGTGTTGTTAAACATTTGTGTTGTAATTCTTCTGCAAGCAACGTCATTTACTCTCTGAAATAACGACTTAACTCTATTTGTAAGATTTGACAATTTTTGGTAAATTGGGGAGTCTTCTTGAAACACCCTTCTTGAGTGATGCCAACTATCAGCCGATAGCAGCCGTCTATGGGAATATTGCATATGACGACATATGCAAAGCGGTGGCAGCTTGGAAACGGTTGAGGAGAAGACGTCGTTTGAGAAGAGAATGTTTGGAGAAAAAGTCGTTTCACGCTCCGCTTGTGAGCTCCACGCGCTGTGCACGACTGCAAAATTTGTTCAGAGCAGCA